>NW_026731801.1:192500-218643 GCF_028476545.2 Physella acuta
ATATATATATATATATATATATATATATATATATATATTTAGACGTTTTGTATTAGATCTATGTATAAGTAAACCATCTTAATAAATGAATGAAAGTAGGCTACAAGTAAGAAAGAAATATCACTACTGTAAATCTGTATCAGTCCTCACAAGCCGGTGATGAAAACTGTAATGCTAAAGCAAACACACACAACTGACGCTGTAAATTACATGTCTGAGGCAAAAAAAAAAAAAAAAAAAGAAATATTTTTATAGACCTTTTCAAAACAGACTAATAGCACTTACACAAATTACGCGTTTTTGTACTTGTTTAAATTTTATAATAAAAATAAGAAATAAGAACGTTTAATATATCAAAAAAAAAATTGCGGGATAGCCGTTTTTTTTTCTATTTTTCTAGTTCCGTCACTGCCTCATTGCTTGCGAAAAAAAAACTAATTATAGTAGTTGTTTTCTTAAACCAACCACAGTGTCAATATGTACAGCTATTATAATCAATAAAGTATTATATCAATAATCATATCCATAATACAAAAAAATCACACCAAGTACAATTCCAACAAATAATCAATGTCAGTCTATCTGTAACCCAGTGTATTCCGATTTAATTGATCTGCCATTGACGAAATATGGACCATGTCTCGTTAATAAAGATAAAACCTTTGCTGCGCACATGTAAAAAGTACATAAATAAAATTAACGAGCCGGCCCGCGGCATAACATACGCCGCTATTTAGTTGTTTCTAATTTTCAATAATTCATAATTTGTGAATTCGACAGTACCAACGCTGACACTGAAAATATTTCTTTAAAACACTATAAGTAGCTCGTTAAGGACCATAACCCCCCCCCCCCCCCCCGCCCCCTTCCTTCCCCCCCCCCCCCCTACGTTTAAAATCGTTGGCTCTGCTTGTAAACATTTAGAGTGAACACAGCTCACTAAAACCATGTAGGGGTGGGGAGGTAGGGAGAGCGTTTGCAGCTTGTTTTCTAACGGCTCGAAGAGATATATATAGACGAGCCGGCCCGCGGCATAACATACGCCGCTATTTAGTTGTTTCTAATTTTCAATAATTCATAAGTTGTGAATTCGACAGTACCAACGCTGACACTGAAAATATTTCTTTAAAACACTATAAGTAGCTCGTTAAGGACCAACCCCCCCCCCCTTCCTTCCCCCCCTCCCCCCCCCCCTCTCCCCCTACGTTTAAAATCGTTGGCTCTGTTTGTAAACATTTAGAGTGAACACAGCTCACTAAAACCATGTAGGGGTGGGGAGGTAGGGAGAGCGTTTGCAGCTTGTTTTCTAACGGCTCGAAGAGGAGAATTATATATATAGATAGATATTTGTATGTGCTCTGGTATTTTAAAAATCATTGTAGTTTTACCGGGTTAATTTTATAAGAGTATATATTTAAATTTTGATTTATTCTTTTTTTCCTATTAAAAATTAAGTAGTGACTTGCGATTGTCAATGTTTTATTTCAGTAAATTTTGACTAATTGAAATGTCAGATATTTTGACAGGAGTTTAACGACCCTGCAGTGGCCTTAATGCACTTGGCGAAATATTTTCAGCCTGCAAGAACAATAACTGGCATCAACTGCTCTAATGCTCCTAAGCTGAGTTACTTAAAAACTCGATGAAAATAAAATGTTAATTGAAAAGTACTGTAACTAGACAATGCCATAACGAAACAAATATTGCTTGATGGTTTTTCAAGGATTTGGTGAATGGGCTGAGATTGTTGGGACAAAATGGCAGATGACGTAACAGGTCACGTGGGTTCTACGCATTGTTTACCTAGCTGTCGGGAATTCTTCGATTGTGGAATTAATGAAATGGAAGGTCAAGACAATATCTGTTCTGTTACAGTTATTGGACAGAGGTTATTTAAAAGACACATATAAAACTGGGTTGTGGGATGGATGATAATCGTCTATGCCAGGGATTACTACTGGGATTGGGGGTGGGGGTGGGTAGTGCCTGATGTAGTGTCCTGCTCCCATTCGAATATAAAACACGGAGGGCAAGAAATATTTTTTCATTTAGTTATTTCTTGCTCTAGGTCTGTCGACTCTGTTCTTGTTATAGTTGAATGTTATGTAAAACACGCTAATCGGGGGAGGGGAGCGGTGGACGGAGTGGTTCCTAAAAATACCATGCAACATAAAGTTGGTGGTCCATGGATAACTAACTTTTCAAGGGGGAATAGGGTTATTCAAACTAGTCCAGTTTAATTATATGCGGGTTCTAATAATAGGCCTAAAATGTGCTGCGTTTAAAAAAATAAACTAGTTTTTAAAATTAGTTTGAAGATCTTTTGCAATGTTTTAGGAGTTTATTCTTTAAGTTTAGAAATTCTAGACCTCGTGTAGCAATTGATTCCGAAGAATTTTTAGAAGCCATTCAAAAATATTGAGCTAGGCATTCAATCAATGCCCGCTGTCACTTGGATATAACCCACTAGGTGGCGTCTGGTAACCCACTAGGTGGCATAACGGCTTCATTAACCTTTAACCCATCTTCACTATAGGGCTGGTAAGTGGGTCACCAACCAGTTTTACGGCTCAATAAAACCTGCATGAGCCATAGAACTGGTTGGTGACCTACTTACCAGCCCTATAGCTTGACGTCTTTACGTTTTGTCCCCAGGTCTACCAGTGCTCATCCTATGCGAGTCCCGGGGATATGTAGAAGCTGTGTGTGTACCCCCGGGGTGGGGCCAGAGTTTTAACAACGTCACGCTGGCCGTACAGTTGTCCACTACCGCGTGCCAATACAACGTCAACTTCGGCCTGACAAATGGAGCTCTGTGGGCCAACGGTGGATGTCGTGGCAATTTTTACCTGGACATGTGACGCTAATTTCAGGGGCCATTTTATCGTGCATAGACTCTAGAACTGAAAACTAACTTGATGACAATTATGTATTATTTCTACCTGCCCAACACTCCCCATAAATCTAAACTCAACTGTGTATTTAACATTAAAAAAAAAACATTTTAGAAATGGCTGGACGTCATGATTGAAGTTTGAATCAAATAAATAAAAACATTGTTCTGTAATGAAATCAAAACCTGCTACCAATTATTTTCCCTGTATAATACATAAATGAAAGATGGAATCAAATGTATTTAGCATTAAAAACTTGAGAAATTCCTGTGAAAAAAAAATCCCAGGCTTTTGTTATGTACATATTTTTCTATGTATCTGATGCACATTAAAAAATAGGTTAGTCTGAAGGTAAATTAGCAATTCTAAATTAAAAAAAAATAATTAAAACAACGCTTATGGGAACCAACACTTTATTAAAAATCTATTTAGATTAATAGAGGAAACATCTTAAAACAAAAACATTTTGAAACAGTTAATTATGAACATTTTTTTCTCCAACAGGAGCAATAAGTATTAACATGTTTAAAAAGTGGGTTAAGAAAGACAGTTTCATTATATTATTATTATACAACAATATATAGATATATATATTTATTTAAATTAATAAAAGGGTAAAACAAACACAAAAATATCTCTGGAGATTTAAGGTCTAACACTCAGGGAAGGAAAAACACAGTTCATAACACCAGGTACTGTAGATTAAAACTTTAAAAACCTAATCACCAGGACCAACAATGAATGAAACAAATATTGTAGGCTTTTCACTACAGCCTACAGGGAAGTCCATATTATGCCTCTCTAGCTTCCTGCTTAAATTTCCATCCATATTTTGTAATTATAGATTATAATTTTAGATGAAAACTGCACCCCAAATAAAGGGAAGCAACTCCACTAAAACATGGGCGCCCAAGTAAGGGAGGGAAGTGCAAACTTGTGCTCATCACAGGTTAACAAAAAACAGTAACCGGATATGGAACAAAATTGGTCAAAGAGCATGCCATTTTTTTTCTCATGACCTACTTCAGGACAAACATCACTAGTACACAACACTCAACTATTGAAAAGTTTATGATAAAACAACAAGTAGGGCATCCCCAACCACAATGCAGAGCCTCTAAATTCCTTCCCAACAATCAGCCTCAACCATCACCACAAAACACAGTTGATCAATTTACAAGCTTGTGATAAAACAAGATGTAGGGCATCCCCAACCACAATGCAGAGCCTCTAATTCCTTCCCAACAGTCAGCCTCAACCGTCACCACAAAACACAGTTGATCAGTTTACAAGCTTGTGATAAAACAAGATGTAGGGTGTCCCCATGAGTGCCCCATCCCTCTCCTCCAACTTCTCCACAAACTCTACCTCGTCCATCACCTTGATGTACTCATCATCACACTCTAGCCAATAACACCCTTCCTCCTCTCCACTCTCCATGAAGGACAACTCCTCCTTCACATCTAAGGAAGATAACTTCGCCTGACCAGCACCTGGACTTTCTTTTACCCCTATCTTCAGGTAAGATGCAGCTAATTTGCTTTGACCTTGCTTCAGGTCGTGTCGACATTCAACCTTAAAGGTTTCATAAAGTGAAGGTGGTTTCTCTTCAGCCGCACTATCTTCTCCACCACCACATTCCGAGTTGGGTCTTGTCTTGGCAAGCTGAGCAAAAACTTTCCTATTGACCTGAGGCTGGACTTTGACGTAGGCCCTGTAGTGTCCATGTAGTATGCTCATTCCAGAGTGAGTGACTATAGCATAGAGTGAGTATCTGAGAAGGTAAACAGACTGATGAAATATGTTTACATAAACTCATAATACATGCTGAATAACAAAAGAAGTCAGAAGGTTGGAAATATAATTTAAAAGAAAATTCACCATAAACTTCAAGAAATAATGCTAAGAATAAATACATCACATCTTATTATAAAATATATATTATAAATAATTCTAAATATAAACTATTTTAATGAGTAAAAAAAAAAAGAAAAATATTCTAGTAATCCAAATTTTGCAAGTTATGTAGACAGCATTGAGTACTGATAGGTAGTTGGCTACCCTCAATTGCTGTTCTACTTAAACCCAAATGCATCCTCTGTTATGGTTGAAATATACAGCAAAACACAACACAACCATGTGTCAACTACTGCGGTAACTCACGGATACCAGTTGTAAACACTGCTCAACTCAACTCACCTGTGGCTTTGGTCTGTACAGTTTTTACACTGGTACCTCAAGCAAGGTAAACTTTGGGGGATGGTCACCTTGTCATTCAACTTTGATAACCCTCCAAGTGAACTTGAAAAGAAATTTTTTTTTTTTACATCATAATTAGTTAAACTTGTACTTGCATTTAATCGCAACACATAAAGAAAAACAAATTATAGAAAAAGTGTGATATGAACAAAAGAGAAGCTAAGGACTAACCCAGAGTTAGCTCCAAATCTCTTCAAGTGTAATGTCAGAACCAAGGGTAGGGTGGTGTAGTGACATGAACGTTCAGCCTCCACATAGTGGCTGCACACCTCGCAGAAATATTTGTTGTTGTCTTTCAGCCTCTCTGTGTTAGAGAAGGCTTCCACCAACTTAGACAAGCAAGAATCTCTTGGGTCTTCTGTGGAAATATAGCAGGAAATGGGGTAAAATTCATTTCAGAAATACATGTATAAATTATCTCTAATTTCAGTACAAATATTTTGATATGAAATCATGAAGTCTCTTAGATATAAATATGCCAGTTTCCTAGCCTTTTACAAGGTTGACATCAAGTAAAAATAATTTACGTTTAGACCTATGCTTTTTTTTGGCGTTAGTTTTGTATTTTATAATTGTCTCATATTACCAACAATGTTCCAGAACAGAACACACTAAACAAATAATTGGTTAATGATCTTCCAGATTGCTGTTAATTAAAAGAATAACTTGATCTCCATCTAGCTACATGTCCCAGTACACAACACACTAAACAAATAATTGGTTAACGATCTACCAGATTGCTGTTAATTAAAAAAAATATCTAGATCTATCAACATGTTCCAGTACACAACACACTAAACAAATAATTGGTTAATGATCTACCAGATTGCTGTTAATTAAAAAAAATATCTAGATCTATCAACATGTTCCAGTACACAACACACTAAACAAATAATTGGTTGCAGTTAAAGTAAAATGTCAACATCCAAGCTATAGTGCCATTTACCCATGGGCTCATCACTATCACTGTCTACGTCCAGGGGATGGAGGCTTCTCACAGGCACGCTGATGTCCATAAAAACTTCCTGCCTCTCCCTGGCTGTTTCACACTCCAGACACTTAGTGCGGTGCATCATTGTTCCCCCAAACAGGTGTTCTACCAAGGTATTTCCGTGGACATAACCCTCTGCTCCCATGAAGAGAAAAAGTAAATCTATTTCAAAGTCAGAACTTTTGAACTTTTAAAAACAGAAATTTAGTAATTAAGAATCAGAAACAAATATTGTTTCTTGTATACTAATACCATATTAGACTTTGAAAAAATTATGCTAATACAGGTATTTTAAATAGTTAAGTAAAAAAAAAATTAAGAAAAATGGTGAGAGAGAAATAAATTTACCTGATGCATTAAGATTAAAAATATCTGTTGACAGCTTCAGGTTATAATTGAATTGTAATTTAGAGTTTTTGTTTTTCTTCATGCTTAGAAGGACTTTACTAGCGCTGACTGTCTGCCCTCTAGCAGCCAGTAACCAATCACAATTGTCCAGGGATACGGACAAAGGTCTGAGGGAGACCGTCTGTGTAAAGTGGGAGACATCTGGAGTTCTTGGACTTCTAGGGGTTGGCGGAGAGCGTGAGGGAGTCCTCCTGGTCATGTGATCAACTCTTGTAGCTGATCCTGGAGAAGTGCTGGGTGACCTTCTCGTTGAGACTCGAGGTGTCTGCTCATTTAGTTGTTTACCCCCAGTCGGACTTGGCTTTTGTTTACGTTCTGACTTATCACGTGACGCATCTGGTGATTCCGGATGGCCCCACAGAATGGCTCTTCTGGCTGTGGAAGTCTTCAAAGACGGCACAGGGTCGTCTGAGTTTAACACAGATACAGCATGTTTGGCACTGACTGACCTAACAGGGCTGACACCCAGGCAGTCACAATTTTTTAACTGGACTTCAAGTTCCCTGGGGGAGTTGGGACTCAAAGCTTCACAGCAATTTGGGTGGTTCAAGTGTTTGTGGGATGAATGGGAATGTTGCAAGTGGGCAGGGGAATTCGGCGCTGGGGTATTTCTTTCAGACAGAGGACAACTCCTGGAACCACAGCTTGTGACTCGACCATGAACAGGTGTCTCTTCCTGGTGTTTGTGTGAATGCTCGAAACTTCCCTCCAGATTTCTGCCTAATCTGGTCCTAGTTGGAGACTTACATTTGGAAGGAGAATGAACAGTTATTTCAACTTCCTTCTTGGAGCTGGAGTTGGTTGGATTGGCATCTGCTGGTGGAATTTCTGGGTACAGTATTGAGGGTGAGCGAGAAGGGTGCATTTTTCTCATTCCGAGATCATAAGATGATGACGTTCCGAGACTATCTTTGTCAGAGAGAATAGATATTTCATCACAGTTTCCAGGTGAATGATCAGTACACATTGTAGACGGTGATGAAGACAGAGAAGTCTTTCTTGTGCCAAGATCATAAGATGACATACTTCTGTGAACATCTTTCTCATTTAGAGCAGAGATATCATCACAGCTTGCCACTGGGGAGTTTTTTCTTGGTGAAGACTTGTCAGTAATAGTTGATGAAGTTAAATATTTTGGCAGGTTGTCTCCATGACAACCAACATTGAAAGCACAGCCTGGGGTATAGTGTGTAGCCTTGGACACTGGCGCGTTATTATTGTCATCACTAGCTTTATCGCTTCCTAAAACTTCACCATGGACTGATTTACTGTGACCAGCAGTTCCATGGCTGACCGAGGTCGACTCTTGCTTCAAAGGGTCACCCACCACCCTTCCTCTCATTCCTAGCCGTTTAATTTGTTGGAGAGGAAACATGGATAAGATTCCACTCATAGAGGAATCAGAGTTTGAGCCTAGAGATAATTTTTGTTGAAGTTTTCTGAACAGAAACCTTGCTCCGCCTGTTTTTTTCTCACCTACACATTTCTTTTTACTTTCAGAAATATCCGTTTCACTTGTATCCCGGGTACTATCCACACAACCCCCAGCTACTGGAGTCTTTAAAAACATAGACATGGAAGACTGCTGAGGATCTTTTTCCACCACTTTATGAAGACTACTGTTGCTTGATTTTCTTTTACTGCCCCTGGAGTTTACACAGACCATAGGTTCTGGCCCATCGTCTCCTACACGACTAGTCTCACATGCACTAACCGATGTGCTGACCCTCTGCTGATGTGGTGCATGTTGTTGGGTAACCTCTATCGCAGATAAAGCTTTCCTTGGCCGACCTCTGGCTCGTTTGACTGGTTTACCCTTGCTGCAGCAAAGAGGGTCGCCACCTTTCAACGTGTTCTCATTCTGCTGTAAATTTGCTTTCACAGGAGTCTCTGGCGCTGAAGTTTTATCAGCAGATTCATCATCATAACTGATCAAACTAGCATCCTCAACATCTTTTTCCGCCCCATCTGTAATCTTCTCTGTCTCTTTAAGCTTGAGTTTATTTAACTCTTTCTCTGCATCTTCAATATAGCATAGCAAACATCGTAACAGCTCTTGAGCATCATGCTGGAAATGGCCTTCAAACATCGGATTCAATTCCCTAACAAAAAAAAAAGGCATGTTATTATTTAAAAGCTGATAAACATACAGCTATGATTATCTTTAAGTAGCCTACAGTTTAATTACTTGACAAGTAAATTTAATTGTTTTAAAATTTACAATTTTATGTTTAGATATACCATGCATATATATTTTTTTTTATACAATAAACAACTGAATATAACCAATACAAATATTTACTGAAACCCATAGTGAGGTATGCTAAACCAAAAAAATTATGAAGTTGTCAAACCTGATGTTGTCCAACAGAGGGTTGGGTTTGATAGCCATGCTTGAGGCATCAGATGTAGCCATTTCCTTATACAACATTTCCTTCGTCTCCATTTCTTCATACATCTGGAATAAGATTACAGCATTCAAAATGGAAATATTTTTGTTTTACTGTACTGAGA
Organism: Physella acuta; assembly: GCF_028476545.2. Lineage (NCBI taxonomy): Eukaryota > Metazoa > Mollusca > Gastropoda > Physidae > Physella > Physella acuta. The sequence continues at coordinate 201,567 of NW_026731801.1, forward strand.
AAATGAATACTTTCTATTAGAAATTGTCGACAATGCATTCCCCACCATTTAAACCAGACAATAAAGGGTCATTGAGAGTTTAAATAATCAAAGCAAGAAAAGTGACTTTTTGAGGCTGCTCACTGTGATGTCACTTTTATTATTATAGAGCAGCAACATTTTAAAAATTTCTTTTTTTTTTGGAAATATATAATTGAAAAACAGCAGTATGGTAACATTTAAAATTTCATCATAATGCCTGCTAAAACTATAACAGTTTAGATAAAATTAAAAAATCTAAACACTAACTAGAACTAATGACAAACATCTTACTTTATGAGTATTCTTAACCACTGCCCAAACAAGCTGTGCATCAGCACTACATGTCTGAGTTATCTGAGAATAAAAAATGTATGATACATATACTTAAATAACTTTTAAAAAAAAAACAGGAGTATTTTTTTCATATCCATTTAGCAGACTAACATAGAACAATATATGCAACACGACAAAAATAGCACAGTAAAGCAAAGATACAACATGACACTTAAATAATAGATCCTCACACCTCATCTAATTTCTCTTCTTCCTTTTTCTCTCCCAAAACAATTTCCTGTTGTAGATGTTTAACACCTCCGAGAAAACCTGGTGTATAGCGCAACACTTCCAGCATACAGTTCAGAAAACAAGTATTTCCTAAAAATAAAAATGGATTAATTAAAACTAGTATACATGCTGTTTTCCTAATGTTATGTGCCTAACAACATACGGTGGCTTTGTCCAAGTATTAGTGTTTAGCTCTGCCAAAAAACTAATGTTTTTCATCAATTGAATTCCACAACTTTATCTCAATCACACTGATAGCTTTTTACATTTACTTCAGTATTATGATGACACAAGAGTTGGCTACTATGCTAAAATTCCAACTTGCATTAACATTGTATTTAGTCTTAGAAAAATTTGAAGAACCACCAAGTGCAACAAGAAAAGTTCAAAGGCTACACATGGGTATAAATACAACATGAGTGGGTGAAAAGGTGGCACAGCTTTCTATCTAGTGAGAATGAAACAGTGAATGTCTTGTGCATCAATATATTACATTGCTATATAGATTATTTCTTTATATCTTAACGCTAGATCAGATATAATAAAGAGCACCAATTAGGCTCTGTAGTTTTGCCGCATGGCAAAATTAATGAATATCTGTTATGTATTTGAGTAATTCAGCATGGTGGCATTTAAGGAGATGAATTCTGATTGTGTAATTCAACAAGTTGAAAAAGACTGAGTATAATAATGTCTTTAAAAAAAACAAACTTGCCAAGGTTGTAGAGAGATGCAACTGGTGGCACCAATGGATCAGCTGATGATGGAAGGTTAGGTGTAAGGCTTACACTCTCACTATGTGATCCTCTGTCAAATAAAAACAGATAGAAAATGTTATTTAGCAAAATGTTTATTGATACAAATGTTTTATTTTACATATGACTAACAGTTTTTCTTTGGTAAGCCATATTCCTATAATCAACTTGCCAAAATTGTTATTTATCTGCAATAATAATTATATGGTAGGGTTAAAATATATTATATTAAAACCAATACTCACAAGGTTTTAGGTGGGAAGAATGAAGGTGTATCCTCTGACTTGATCTGAATTACATCAGCAGGGTTATCACCAGCAATATTTCCTGAAAATCCTGGCTTACGAGAGGTGCGTAGGCTTAACCGAGGTCTCTTGCTAACAGGTCCATCCATCTCATCTGGCATACCCATATTGTCACTAAGATTCAATATTTATCTGAAAAGGATGTCAATAAGATCTATTGAAACAGTTTATACTGAAAATAGGCATATCTTATGCTAAAACAAAAAAAAAAAGATTTTTTACAGAAACGTCACCTGGAGTGTTCTAATTAACTCCCCAAAGTTTGATGGTGATCGGATGAATTGCGTGAAACCGCAATCAACTTTTATTTTTATATACAGCATATAGAGAAAAAACAAATCACGCCCTGCCGGAGAGCCATCCCTGCAAATTTGAAATTTTTTTTTCTGCAGAAACCTCCCCTGGAATATTCTCAACAACTTCCCAAAGTTTCACGGCCGTTGTGATGAGAGGTGTAGTAATGCATAATAAAAGACAGACAAACACACACACACATCTTAAATCTTATTCTAAGTCCTAGATCTAGGTCTACCACTCTACGGGGATTATCTCGATCTAGATATCTAGATCTAAATTAAATAATAGAGGCCTACTATTAGCGGCATAAGGGTTATTTACTATTACTATAACTATTAGGCTAAATTAAATAGTAAAATAACTATTAGGCCTAACTACTAGGCCTAGGCCCCGCCCTAATAAAAATAAAATAAATAGCCTAGGTCTACTTAAAAATACTTAACAAACTTTACTTTAATACTTTTCTTATTAGTCTTTTAATTTTTTAACTTTTAGTTTAAGCAGTAGTTTTAGGCAATTTTCAATTTAGGGTTAGGCGTTAGCCGCGTTAGGCCTAGCTAGAGCTAGACTAAACTAGACTTAGATCTTAGAATCTAGTCTAGATCTAGATCTAGAATCTAGATCTAGATTCTAGATCTAGATCTAGATCTAGTAATTGAATGCGTGTCTAAGAAAAATGTTAACCAACAACACCTGACATGGATAATTATAGAATACTTTCTTGTACGATTTAAAACACAGAAAAGCTTAATACTTATGACTAAGAATTTTTAAAATAACATACGAAATACCTACCATTACTTCACTTTTTAAAACAAAATCAAAACAACCGCACTAATCCTGTTGCAATGGGCATACATTTATCTTGTAGGCCAGATAAGCCTAAATTTCCGCTTATAATAGAACTATTAAGAAAAGAAATAAAACAAGATAAACATCTAAGTGTGTTGTTTGCTCGTAACTGTGCATTAAATTTCATTAAAGGCATCTAACTTGGCGAGAAAAAATATGGTCAGAAAGAAAAAAATCGTTCATTTTATTTTTATTTCTAAAAAACTGTAGCCTACATTTACATTTTAACTTTTCCCTGGCAAATAAAGCCAAAAAGCGGCTCATTCGAAAGAAATGGGCTAAATATAATTTATAAAACCATTATCTAGTATTCATAATATAATATAATAAGTATCAATATAAATTAATGCTTTGCTTACGATTTCAGTGATAAAAGTATATACAATTTTTTTAAATAAAAGAGAACACGGTACCGAACCCCACGAGTTTAATAATGCAAAAATGTCACACCACCTGACCCCCCCATCACACACCGTCACAAAATTACGGACCCCCTACGAGTGTGACGTCATTTATGGACGACCCCTTTATAGTAAATGCACTAAAAATAAGTAAATAAATAAGAGATATCCTGAGCGACCAATGCTTTTATTAAAGAAAGTTTGTTTCATAATAAAAAAGATAGTTTTCTGCCCTATTTTACTTATTCCGTGGTAGACTTTCAGGCAAGAAACCAACCAACCGTGACCAAAATTTCACGGTCGTCTGCTAGCTGATTGAGCTATTGTTAGTAGGCCTATTTATTCTTGTAACCTCCCCTTTTATTATTCAATTTTGTAATTTTTTAATTACATTTTAATGATGAACCTAGTGTTAAATATTCTTGGATTGTCATCGAAGACGAATGTATCTGAAAAGGTTTGAATGAAATCGCTGCATTAGAAGTGAGATATAATCTAGCCTATACTAATTATAAAAACCTTCTCCTTATAAACGACGCCAATAGATGTACCTTTACGTGAGACAGGTATTATTTACCGTTCCACTGGGTTCTTATCCCCTAACTCCCCCACCCCTATTGTATACGTCACTACTCCATATATATCAGGTTCAGTGGCGTAGCGAGGTCGGGTGTCACCCGGTGCGGCACTTAATGGTGTCACCCCCCAGAGGCGTAGCGATCCGTCCCGGGGACAAACTTTCAATTTTCGATTTGCACCCCCCCACTCAAAATTTGATATTTTATGCCTTGGTGTCACCCCCCCCCCCTAAATGGTGTCACCCGGTTCGGTCAGCACCCCCCCCCCCTCGCTACGACCCTGATAAGGTACCATTTGGATCAGGTTTGGTTAGCCGGTCGATCCTTCTATGTTGTAGCTTAGGAATATAAGCCCTTTTCCTGAAAGTTCTGTCCAACTTTTCCCCATTATCAACATATTTTTGTATGTGTTACCACACTAAAGGATTGCTCTCTATTTTTTATTTATTATTATTTATTTATTTTGTATTAGACCTGTAAATTCCAGACGGTTTGTCTTCCTGTGCTGTCTGACAACTTTCTAAGTGTGTGATCGATAACCGCCATTGGTAGATTTTAATAGTCAGACGGTCGTTTGTTTATTCGCTGCATTTTTCGTTTGTAGGTAATGATTGTGGGTTAGCTGATATGAAGTTAGACCTAACAGTTAAAACAAGAAACCACTGAACACTGAACCAAAACAACAACCAACAGATCTCATCACAACCTCTCCCACCATTTTAACACACACTTTTTTGGATTATATGTTTTGTATATATATATATATATATATATATATATATATATATATATATATATATATATATATATATATATATATATATATATATATATATATATATATATATTTATATTTATATATACATATTTATATATAGGCTATATATATATATATATATATATATATATATATATATATATATATATATATATATATATATATGAGAGTTGGTCGCCAAACTCAACATCCAGACTTCAAATCGTAAACAAACAAGAAGTATGAGCCAAAAAAAATTACATTAAAACAACTTTTATTTCATAGTTTAATGAGAAATTATTTCTTTAACATATTTACTAAGAATATTTTTTTTGATGGTGTAAAATTTTTCTAACTACGAAGTACAATTTCGTGCGAATATAACCAAGCGTGAATTAGGGAATTCATGGTTAAGCAGTGGTAAAGACTACCAAATACATCATTTTCTGTACATTGTTATGAAATGTTTACTACACCTTACAGTACAGCAGTAGAAAAATATTCATCTTAAAACTGACACAAATATTATCAAAAGTTATAAAAATGTACGTATGATCTATGGACAGTGCTTAGCATTAACCATTTACTTCGTTTGCAGAGGTAAACTTCTAGATTTTGAATGCAGAATTAAAGATATTTTTAAAAAACTAACAATAAGTTAAACATAATCTGGCTTTTGTATTTTATTTCTAAAACTAGGTAAAATTAGAATGACTAGTATCTATTAAAAAAACAAATTTTATTTCTAAAACTAAGTAGAACTAGAATGACTAGTATCTATTTACAAACAAGCTAGATTAATAATTTCGACCTATGTTTATGTGAAAATAAAACCTCAAACATTATTTTGGCGATGTTAAATAAAACTTAAACATCGGTCACCTAAAGCTTTACAAAATGGCGTGTTGTGTCTGGCCATCTAAATCGCTCGAGTCTACAGATTGTATGACAAAACTGGCACGGTCATCTTGGTCAACTGGTGCTGGAAACCTGGTCTGATCTCCGCAATCAAGCTAAAGAGTTTTAAAAGGTTTCAGTTTAAGGAACTTTAGCAGCATTGTTGTTACATGTGTGTTGCTTTGTGTCTGATTGCCCCTCCTACAGATGACGCTCTTGCTTGCTTTTTAGTGTGTCAACCAAATGCAGAGACGTAGCGAAGGGTGAGTGTGTGTGTGTGGGGGGGGGGGGGTACATATGTCCCCGGGCCCCGACCCTAGGGGCCCTAAAATGGGTAGGAAAAAAATAATTAAAAGCTCATTTTAGCTGCATATTTGAATTATAAACATAAAAAAATATAGGGGGCGCCAAATTGAAGGTTTGGCGCCGGGCGCCGGGAGGGGGGGGGGGGTGGGGTGGTCGCTACGCCTCTGAACCAATGTCTTGCCAGTGTGCTATCAATGTGCCTGCTATCTCATTGTTTTATTCGAATCCAATTGAGTTACTGTTAACTTGCATACACACTAATCTTAAAAGTATTTACAAAATAAATTAAATACAGGAATACATAATCTTTAATCCAAATAACAACAAAAAACGTTAAAACAGAAAACTGTACCGGTACTAAAATAATCATCCGAGTGTGACCATCCTCCCCACCATCGTAACGTCCCGTTTCTTTAATTATACGAAAGTATGGCTTCATAGTCTTGACTGACTTCTATTGAGGCACGTGGATTTTATAAACACAATAGGCCTATCGGCATTTGTTCTAAAATACAAGTTTGTGTTTTTAGAACAACGTAATTTCATGATAAAGAAAAAAAAACACGCTTATTTTAAAAAACGATTTAAGTTTTTATTTTATTAACCTAATGCTTTAATTTAGTAAGTGTTCAAATTCAAACAACAATTGATAGGTTACATTTAATACTTTTGATGCTATTGAAGTTGCCTAAAATATCTTTCAATATTTTGTCTAAAGATACATAATTTTGGTTACTTAAAACTCCGTTGGGATGTACAAAATAAACATCGTAAATAATAAAGCGTAGCAAATAGTACAATATCAAAATCTTACTTATGCTAAGCATTGGAATTCACTATTCATGTGAAGAATTTTGAAACTTGAATCCAGCTAATGATTGAAGAACTCTAACAAGCTGTAAGAAATGTCAAGACACACGAAAAAAGAATTCATTATCGTTAGCATCATCCGCTGATATATATATATATATATATATATATATATATATATATATATATATATATATATATATATATATATATATATATATATATATATATATATATATATATATATATATATATATATATATATATATATAAACAATGAAACCATAACTAGCAAACAAAAAAAAGGCGATACTTAAAATTTGTTTCAAAGCAAATCTGCATTGTGCTTTGACATCTTTCTGACTATGATTAAAATGTGTATATTATTTAATTATTTGTTTACGTAGGCCCTTACTATCTAACTATCTAACTACTATCTAACTATGTGGATGGATGTTACAGAGGCTTTGGGAGGGCGGGGCGGGGGGGGGGGGGGTGAGGACCCCGCCGTGTGACACCAATGGGGGGGGGGGGTGACACCATTAGCAAATTGGAAAATGTACAGAAGAAAAATAGTCTTTTAATTACTACTAATTGACAATTATTACAAGAGGGTGGGGGGGGGGCACCATGACGTAAACGTGTTAACTATAGAGAAAACAATGCTACATCCCATTGTATTATATACATTATAGATATACATCGTTACTATCAATTCGGCAGTGATTAAAGCTTATAAACAAACGTGTACGATAATGCGGCATATAATTAAGTTATAGGCCCATGCAAGCCGACACACACACAAACACACATTATATATATGATTTGTTTCTTGGGGGGGGGGGTGACCTGTTGATATAAATTCTAAAGACAATGTATGTTGTGTTTATGTACGTGCGAATGTGTGCTTATGTGTATGGCCGTTACCCGTTGAAGACGGCAATGAACAGAAGAAACACGATGATGTAGAGTTTCGTGTAGAGATATCTGGGGTCAGTTTCAAACCAACCAGTCTGAAACAAATAAAATGAGTTTTAATTTTGGTAGCTACTACAGATAATCATCATCATCATCTTCTACCATTCGTGCCCAAAACACATCGGGCAGATGAAGTAGAGTTCGTCTGTTTCAGAGACATCGGCTTATGAAGGGATAGCGTGGTCAACACTATGCCCAGTCGCCTTTGCTTTCCCTAATGTCAGCTAGGTACCCAACAGAGCTGGGTGGACTCAGGGACGTGCTACTGACTTGAGCCCGATTCGAACCAGAGACTTTCAGATTGAGAGCCTAGTTCTCTATCGCTTACGCCAGAATAAAGGCGTATCGTTTTCTTAAAGTCTTGGCGCGCTAAGTTTTGAACCTTTAGATGAGATAATTAACGCTGACCTAACGTTTTTGGCGATAACCTTCTCAGTGCCTGTGTTCTTGCAAAACTCTGCCATATATATATATATATATATATATATATATATATATATATATATATATATATATATATATATATATATATATATATATATATATATATATATATATATATATATATATATATATATATATATATATATATATATATATATATATATATATATATATATATATATATGTATATGTATAATGTCAAAAACAAATCCATAAAGCTCTAAACAAATGAAAATTGCACTCACTAATACACATATTTCATGTAGTGCAGGACCTATTGTTGATGTAACGGCGCTTGAAAAAAGGCCAGCAACGACGAGAGAGAGAATGAAGACATATATTGCGTCTCTGCAGTTGTGCATCGCTGAAATGTTAAATTGGGGTGGGGGTGTACAGTTGTGCATCTATTAGATTGGGGTGTGGTGGGGGTGTACAGTTGTGCATCTATTAAATTGAGGTGGGTTGGAGGTGTACAGTTGTGAATCTATTAAATTGTGGTGTGGTGGGGGTGTACAGTTGTGCATCTATTAAATTGTGGTGGGTTGGGGGTGTACAGTTGTGGATCTATTAAATAGGGATGTGGTGCGGGTTTGCAGTTGTGCATATATTAAATTGAGGTGGTTTGGGGGTGTACAGTTGTGCATCTATTAAATAGGGGTGTGGTGGGGGTGTACAGTTGTGCATCTATTAAATTGAGGTGGGTTGGGGGTGTACAGTTGTGCATCTATTAAATTGAGGTGGTTTGGGGGTGTACAGTTGTGCATCTATTAAATAGGGGTGTGGTGGGGGTGTACAGTCGTGCATCTGTTAAATTGAGGTGGGTTGGGGGTGTACAGTTGTGCATCTATTAAATAGGAGTGTGGTGGGGGTGTACAGTCGTGCATCTGTTAAATTGAGGTGGGTTTGAGGTGTACAGTTGTGAATCTATTAAATTGTGGTGTGGTGGGGGTGTACAGTTGTGCATCTATTAAATTGAGGTGGGTTGGGGGTGTACAGTTGTGGATCTATTAAATAGGGGTGTGGTGCGGGTTTACAGTTGTGCATATATTAAATTGAGGTGGTTTGGGGGTGTACAGTTGTGCATCTATTAAATAGGGGTGTGGTGGGGGTGTACAGTCGTGCATCTGTTAAATTGAGGTGGTTTGGGGGTGTACAGTTGTGCATCTATTAAATAGGGGTGTGGTGGGGGTGTACAGTCGTGCATCTGTTAAATTGAGGTGGGTTGGGGGTGTACAGTTGTGCATCTGTTAAATTGAGGTAGGGTGGGGGTGGGGGTGGACAGTTGTACAGTTGTGCATAACTGAAATGTTAAATTGTGGTGGGGTGGGGGGAATGTACAATGAATTGTTAAAATTAAGTGGGGGTGGGCTATATAAGTTTTATACACTCTCCAATTGGTGATTTATAACATATATAACTGTGTTATATTGTGTTACGTTAGTCGCTAGATTGTATAATTGATCCTCGTTTAAGTATTTTAATTTTATTTTAAAAAGGGCTTTACGCATTTTAATTTTTTAAATTATAAATATGTTACTTTTTTATTTCAGCCTTTCAGTAGTTTATTTTAAATTGAATAAAAAAACCAACCACACACAAAATAAAACCGTTGCGAGAATTAATTCCCTTTAAAACAAGTTAATTGAAAAAGTCTAGTGACATTTGTGCGCAATTTCCTTATGTTATCTAAAAATAGCTCTGACGTATAATGTTGGGGTGCGTTCAAGCTAGAAGAACAATCGGTTTGTAGGTGTTTATGTAATTTTAAAATTTGTGACCGAACGAGAGAATATTTTTGAAAACTTTCTTCGGCAATATTGTTCTAAATTATGACAGGAATCGATTGGTACATGTTTCAAGTCGCTAAGTGGTCTGGTTGCCGAGATATGGGCCAAAAACTGCTTTTTTTCGAGATTTTTTGGCTTTTCTGGGAAATACATGAAAGAAACCCGGAATTTTTATGGCCTATGTTCATCCTCGTAACTTGCTTAACATAATTGCTTTTGGAACTAGTCATCGATATTGCTTCGTTGAGGAGGAGATACGACTTAAAGCTGCGGACACACATTCATCCATCCATCCATCCATCCATCCATCCAGAAATGACGGGTTAATAAACGCAATTCTCCAGAATGGAAATTGCGCTAAAAAATGATGTAGTTTTTTTAATCATATGTTTTACATTTAAAAAAAAAATTTAATCTATATTTTGATCTAGATCTACTTTTTAAGAGTATTTTTGCTATTTGCTTGCGATGATTTTCTTGTATTTGCATAAATTTTTGAACTCTACCTTCCGTGCTAATAAAAACAGTATTACCATAATAATCGAACATGTTTCAAATCTATTCTCACCTCTATGTTTTAACAAATTATCGACGCCGTGGATTTTCTTACGTTTCCTGATGACAATGACGCCTTGGATTTCCTTGTTTACTGATGACTGCTAAGGAAATAGCAAGAGTATTTAAACCGGAAGAAAGAAACAAAGAATGACACATTGTGTGTGAGAGTACGGATGAAAGGAAGTCTTCGCATTTACCTTCTTTTAAAATGATAAGGCGCAGAGGCGTAGTGAGGGGGGGGGGGGGGCGGGGGTGCGGACCGCACCGGGCGACACCATTTAGGGGGGGGGGGGTGACACCAAGGCAAAAAATAGTAAAATTTATAGAGAAAAATTTGAGGGGGGGGGGGGGGAGCAAATCGAAAGTTTGAGGGGGGGGGGGGGGTGGGGGTGCAAATCGAAAGTTCGAGGGGGGTGCTAATCGAAAAGTGAAAGTTTGTCCACTGGAAGAGTCGCTACGCCTCTGGGGGGGGGGGGGGGGTTTGACACCATTAAGTGCCGCACCGGGTGAAACCCGACCTTGCTACGCCACTGAATCGGCCTTAGCTTTTCTTTTATTCTGTAGCATTTCAGTAATTGAATTTTATTAATATTTAGTTTAAAAAGACATTATTTAAAAATGTTTTAAATGTATACATTTTTATATACTCAACAATTTATTTCATTTAAACATAATAATAAATAAAAATTAAGTTGGTCTTTTTATTCAGTTCTGATTTAGCGTCATAGCAAGCTCTAAACTAATCACAGTTTTAACTTTACTTCAGCTCAAGCAAGGCTTTGTTTTATCTTTTTGTGAGTGAATTAGAGATAAGTCCATATCATGCTGTCTAAAAATAAAATTTCATTTTTAAAGTTTTTGGATTTTCATCGTTTTCACTCACAGAAAAAATAAAAATATCTTCAGCAAGTTTTTATTACATTTTGATGTACATATCTAATAATATATAATCTAATAATATATAATAACTAATGGGACGGAGTGGTCTAGCGGTAGAGAGCTGGACTGCTAACCTGAAAGTCTCGAGTTCGAATCCTGGTTAAAGTAAGTAGACCGTCCCTGAGTCCACCCAACTCTGATGGGTACCTAACTCTCGCTAGGGAAAGTAAAGGCGGCTAGGTCACAGAAACAAGTGAACTCTACTTCACTCGCCCCTTAGACCATCAGGTTTGAAAGGGAAACTTTCTAATAACTTAAAATATATCTGTTCAATTACAGGTTGGATTTGGGCGAGCCGAGAGTAACAAATGACAAAATATATTTTAAGTGTACGTGTTAGACCAGTAGCCTATTTTTAGAATAGCAGCCGTTGGTAAAGTTAAAAATAAAAATAAATATAAAAATTCGATTAGAAAACAAATTCACCAAACAACATTTTAAAACAAAAAAAAAGTTATTTGGCATTTGGATAATCTGGTGGATTTTAATGGAATAAAGCTTACAACATGCAATAAAATTATTTCAAAATAAAAATAAAAAACAATATAAAAGAATCCTTGAAAGCTAATTATATTTATTGCCATTTTTTCTGTTTCAACGGGAAAAATTACATATGGTATAGCAGGTAGTAAAAGAAGAACTTCATAAAAATTATAGGTTTACATTACAACAAAATTAAAATAAATCAACTTTACTTTTAAAAAAAGAATATTTAAACATTTTAAAAGCAGGCCTACTGTGATAAAAACTAAGTAGGAAATTCATAATGTTGAATTTTATACATTTTGAGATTTTAAATGAGAAATTGTGATGTTCTTTAAATAAGCAATTGTGATGTTATTTACATGAGAAAATGTTATGTTATTTAAAAAAAGAAATTCTCAATATTGTCTGAGCTAAATATAGTTTAGAAAGGAAAACTATAATAAACAGTGAGGTATAAAATAAAATTAACATGCGATCTTGAGTTTGTTGGTGATACTACGGTTATCATAAATTTACCATTGAAAATAAGCTAATAGATTTCTTTTTTTTTTCAAGACCAATTATTCATGAACAATCTTCAATTCAGATTACAATCAGAAAACCAAAGCTCTAGAGAACAATCGGCCAATTCAGTTCTTGAAAGCAATATGTTGATAAAAAATAAAGTAGAATGGACAATTTGTTTTAACCTTGAAAACACAAGCCGGAACAAAAGCCCCACGTCGGTGTTACCATTGCCTTGTGTTTTGCTGAAGTTGCTGCATGATGGATTGCAGTTGTTCCTGATTGATGTGTAAAGAAACAGTTCTGTTTCCCGACATGTTTATAAAAAGGGTTTTGTTGTTATTGCCTGTAAATGGAATTTTCAAATTCGTTTAGGAAATATATCGAAGTAATTGCATAGGCTTTAAAAAAAACGGCGAGTAGAGGAATGCGATTCGCACTTGATGACACCCGACCTATTTACACCAATGTTCGAACCAAAAGCCAAAAATAAAATTGGTGTTTTTAACTAAATCCACACACTCCCTATATATGATTGAAACTGTCAATATAAAACCTAATGATAATAATCACGATTATATATATATATATATATATATATATATATATATATATATATATATATATATATATATATATATATAAAGAGACTGAGAGAGACAGAAACAGACAGGCAGACAGGCAGACAGACAGGCAGACAGACAGACAGGCAGGCAGACAGGCAGACAGACAGACAGACAGACAGACAGACAAACAGACAGAAAACATTGAAACTTACTCATAATACGCTCCTTCTCTTCCAGTTTATCTAGAGCTTCAAACAGCCTTTGAAGAATAGAAAATATAAAAATTCAAACATCAATTGTTTAATTAGACACATGCACACAATTTCTGTAAGTCTGGAACAAAAACATGAGAGAGAGAGAGAGAGAGAGAGAGAGAGAGAGAGAGTATGTGTGTGTGTGTGTGTGTGTGTGTGTGTGCGTGCGTGTGTGTGATTTCACGTGTGTACGTGTGCAGCTCTTACCAGAGGAAAAAGGCAATAATTAGCACGCACATTACTGTAACGTTTGCCCTGTACAAGTTATCAGAGTGGATGTGAACCTGAAACAAACAAAAAAAAAAACAACATAAAACACACACATTTTAAAGTTGAACAACTTATGACAAATCTTGATTTTTTAGTTCCAGTTGTCATGGAAAAAACACGTTTAGGGTTGCTCAACTTGAGATATGTGGACCCGCTGGGTGTTTTTAGTGACGTGTGAGGTGGGTATATGTTAAATTTAACATCAATATCCCTATAGCTTAATAACACATAACACATGTAGGCTTATCCGACATACAACAAGATTTATGGAAGAATTTTAACTGCAACGTTAAGGTTTAAAAAAAAACACCAGCACAACGGTTTTAATGCAGACAAGGTATTTATGTGCGTATAACTAAACCTAATACATAAAAGCCCATGTGCGCACTTCTCTCTCTATCTCTCTCTCTCTCTCTCTCTCTCTGTTCGCAACATTTTCGAGGCTATAAGGTACTCACCAAACATGTTTGTAAATTACTCACCAAACATTTAAGAGATGGCGTTGTCAAATCTGATATCCAGCGCGCCAACCAGAGAACAAAGCACCCTTCGAAGGTGCGGACTGCAGCTCTAATAAATATGTTTGGTCCTGAAAATGTACGTATAATAATGGCATATTGTGACGGTAAAACGCTGATACTGCTATCACGTATAATAATGGCATATTGTGACGGCAAAACGCTGATACTGCTATCAAGTATAATAATGGCATATTGTGACGGTAAAACGCTGATACTGCTATCACGTATAATAATGGCATATTGTGACGGTAAAACGCTGGTACTGCTATCACGTATAATAATGGCATATTGTGACGGTAAAATGCTGATACTGCTATCACGTATAATAATGGCATATTGTGACGGTAAAACGCTGATTCTGCTAACACGTATAATAATGGCATATTGTGACGGTAAAACGCTGATACTGCTATCACGTATAATAATGGCATATTGTGACGGTAAAACGCTGGTACTGCTATCACGTATAATAATGGCATATTGTGACGGTAAAACGCTGGTACTGCTATCACGTATAATAATGGCATATTGTGACGGTAAAACGCTGATACTGCTATCACGTATAATAATGGCATATGTGACGGTAAAACGCTGGTACTGCTATCACGTATAATAATGGCATATTGTGACGGCAAAACGCTGATACTGCTATCAAGTATAATAATGGCATATTGTGACGGTAAAACGCTGGTACTGCTATCACGTATAATAATGGCATATTGTGACGGTAAAACGCTGATACTGCTATCACGTAGAATAATGACATATTGTGACGGTAAAACGCTGGTACTGCTATCACGTAGAATAATGACATATTGTGACGGTAAAACGCTGGTACTGCTATCACGTAGAATAATGACATATTGTGACGGTAAAACGCTGGTACTGCTATCACGTAGAATAATGACATATTGTGACGGTAAAACGCTGATTCTGCTATCACGTATAATAATGGCATATTGTGACGGCAAAACGCTGATTCTGCTATCACGTATAATAATGGCATATTGTGACGGTAAAACGCTGATACTGCTATCAAGTATAATAATGGCATATTGTGACGGTAAAACGCTGATACTGCTATCACGTATAATAATGGCATATTGTGACGGTAAAACGCTGGTACTGCTATCACGTATAATAATGGCATATTGTGACGGTAAAACGCTGATACTGCTATCACGTATAATAATGGCATATTGTGACGGTAAAACGCTGATACTGCTATCACGTATAATAATGGCATATTGTGACGGTAAAACGCTGATACTGCTATCACGTATAATAATGGCATATTGTGACGGTAAAACGCTGGTACTGCTATCACGTATAATAATGGCATATTGTGACGGTAAAACGCTGGTACTGCTATCACGTATAATAATGGCATATTGTGACGGTAAAACGCTGGTACTGCTATCACGTATAATAATGGCATATTGTGACGGTAAAACGCTGGTACTGCTATCACGTATAATAATGGCATATTGTGACGGTAAAACGCTGGTACTGCTATCACGTATAATAATGGCATATTGTGACGGTAAAACGCTGGTACTGCTATCACGTATAATAATGGCAAATTGTGACGGTAAAATGCTGATACTACTATCAGTCACCCACCTTTTTATCCCCCCTCCCCCCATCCCACTTTCTGCATGCTATTTCAGCGCAGCACAGATCGTTGGTCATCTGACTTAGCGGACCAACTCAGTCGGAGTCACGTGGTCATAGGACCTAGTTATAATCATTAAACAGACTTATTGAGTTGTAGCGTAGTCGTGAGACTTCCATGATGCCGACTTGTTACGTTTTTTGTCACTGTCACTGTACTAGCGACTGAAATGTTATTCCTGCTTTAAGTGCATTCCCTGCTTGTGACGAAGTTCACGAGGCAGTTGCTATTGAATAATTTCATTTACTATTATTGCTATTCCTACCTAGACTTAGTTCCCCGCTCAGAAAAAAAATTAGACAATACATATAACACTATTATTTACTGTATTGCCGGTACAGAAGAGGTACTGTCCCTAATACAGACTGAATGCTATTTTTCACGCTTCATTATTGTAGTTATAGGGTATACAATTACCTTTAAAGTCCTTCTTATTAGAATCCATCATGGTTTGATGAGAGGCACTCATGTTTCCAGTGTCAACAGCCACACACTACAGACCGTTCTTCGTCTCACCAGCAGTACCCTGAGACAACAGCAGACGTCGGGGCTGTTTCAACCTGTTAAAACTGGAGATTTTTTTTAAAAACTGTGGTCAATGTTTCTTTAACAACTTCCTGGACATGGATGATTTTATACTCGACTTGAAGAATAAGTGATAGATTTGTCTAGTGAATCTTGAACGTATTCTAAAACACACAGAATATGCGTATGCATGCGTGTAGGTATGTAGGTGTCTATATATGTGTGTGTGTGTGTGTTTTGTGTGTATGTATGTATGTGTGTGTTTTAGTAATTTAATCGTGTTTCGCTAAGACATGATTGAAAAGTTTAACTTTCTTAAAGGTATAAAAAGTTGAATTGTACGTTTGCAGTATACAATCGCTAAGTATACAATAAATCGTGTATATATATATATATATATATATAATATATATATATATATATATATATATATATATATATATATATATTATATACTATATATATATATATATATATATATATATATATATATATATATATATATATATATATATATATATATAATTACCTAACATATCTAGATGATTAATTGTAGCATTATTTAGAAATGAAAAACAAATTCAAATTTAAAGTTATTTAGAAAACAAATGTTATTTTTAAAATGTAATGAAATTAATTAATTAATTGGTATGCACATACATTATACAAAAGCAAAATAGAGCAGTTTCCTGTGAATATCAAGTTAAGCGACACACACAGAATGATATATCAAAATGTTTTAAGTCATTGCAAGTCATTTTTTTTTACTTCACATTGAATCATTAAGAATACTAAGGGATATTTGATAAAGTGCCTATCTAGTCTAGAACTATGCTAGTTCACCTAAAATGCCCCCAAATTATTATAAAAAATCCTCAGTAGATAGACATCTCACGATAAAGCGTCGGAAATTATCCGGTAATCTTTGTTGAGTTTCGTAAACATTCGTTACTGTAAACACTTAGTTTATTTGACTGTTGAAATATAAAGTCAAGTGCATTAAATTAAAATTTTAACTTAAGTTTAA